>NC_090778.1:24242500-24255000 GCF_040054535.1 Antennarius striatus
TCCTTTCATTTATTGGCTCTCCCACTAATGAAATAGAATGAGGAGGGTGAATTATGATGGAGAATGTTGTAGGGAGGAAAAACATATGCATATGTTGTAAAAAAATATGTTATGGAGCCTAAAGTTACTCTAATCACAGTGTCTAGGAAACAAAATAGTGGCCTAACAAATAAAGAGTCAAGCTGAGCGATGTGACAGATTAACACACACCAGCAAACGTGTCTCATGGCGGTGACAATCACTGAAGTTCAAATTTATTAGAAGTTCCAGCATGAGGTTATCGCCGAGACATCTTAATGAAGAGACCAAATGTCAGGCTGAGGTTGTGAAGGTTGACACCGAGGAATTGTGTTGTCACTGGGAGGCAGAGGGTGGAAGGGGGTGGTGGTGGTGGTGGTGGTGGTGGTGAGGTTCCAGGTGCTTTCAACAGGAATAAAAGTGACATCTGAAATTAACAAACATTTCATTCCACACTTTCTGAACCATGGGGAGAGTGCAAATGAAATCGAAAGGAGAGCATGACTCCTCCACCTCTCAGCCTCCAGTTCTCAACACTGTCAGCAGATGTCAGTTAACATCTGCCTGCACTTCCAACACTCTCCCTCTCTCCCTCCCTGTCTCTCTCTCTCTCTCTCTAACATGGACTCATAAAGGCATCCTTTAATCATTTAATCAGACACAGCACATTGTGTGCACAGACTGGATACAAATCTTCACTTTCTTTGAATATATTCTGTCCTTTTTTTTCTCTTGCCTCTTAAACGCCCTCCCCACTTTGCACCAGTCTCCATCCTCCCCACCTCCAGTCCTGGTCCGGTGTGCCAGAGCATCCCCGGGGTGTGTGTGGGCTAATTAGGGTGAGGCCGATTGGAGGGAAACACAGGTGTTAGCCAGACTGTACTCGCTGTACAGAGTAATGACTATACTGAAGCCACTTATCCCACCACCCTCCCCACAGGGTAATTTGTTGTTACTCTGTATAACCATGCATCTCTCTGCTCCACTTCTGTTTGCTTTTCATTAGTTGTTTTTATGTGGTTATTTGTTAGCATTATTTATGGCCTACTCAAATATTAGTGCCGTTAGCCAGACACACGGCGATGACTTTGCCGCTGTGGTCCTGAGGGTTAGAACAGTTGATCTGTCTTTATCAGGTCAAGGTGGTGTGTGATAATGTGTTAACACAAGCTTTGTTTCATTTTGTTTCAGTATTACGTCTGACGGGTGGTCGCATGTCAGATTTGAAACGACACAATCCCCCTTCTGCTGTTGAGATATCTCAATTGATCTGATTGGACGTGACTGTGCGAATCTAAAGAAAAAAGGGCTGAGCAAGAGAACAGTCTTCTGCTTCTTACTTCAGATTATTAAATTATGACCGGGGGAGCCGAGTGAAGAATTTATGAGCACAAATCGACAGAGACTTGGCGTAACGCATGGTTAAAAGAGAAAGCAGAAAGGGTGAGCGATGAGAAGAGTGTGCAAAAAGACAACTGCAAGATCAACGGAAAGAGAGAAAGAGATAGACAGGGAAAGGAGAGGAAAAGGGAGCACGCTACTGTTAAGTGCAAAAGTGGCGATATGCATCCATCGAGGTGGAACTGGAACCAGTGGGGGAATATTGTCCAATAGGTCAGGCCGAGTCAGAATCACTGGGATGACTGTTGCTCACTGGAGCAGAACACAGCTGTGAAGAAAAGAGGGAGCAAACCTGAGTCAGCACCATTTTCCCTCTAGGAGACACACTTATATGCAATGTTAAGAAAGACATTATTCTGAAACAACTGTGTTACTGAGGGTCCGACTTCTGTCCTGAGCAACTTTGTACAAAACACATTGCACATTGCATAGTTTTAATGAGTCATTTAGAGTCATTCCTGCTGGTAATATTTATGCGCAGGATCTCAAAGGTCGGAAAACAATCCATTTTCAGAACCTCAGAGTGTCGTATCTGTTTTTCTTGGTGGATTATGATCTGTTTCCTCCTTCATCCGATAGATTCCACCGTCAACTGGTGTGGTTCACTTCCACAGTAAGTCTGCAACTCCGAAGAATGTGGCCATCCTTCTAGGCGGGAAAATGGTACAATCTACAGTTCAGGTCGAGGTTCAGGTCATGTTGTACTGATACCAATAGTCATGAGCTGAGGTTGAAAAAGTCTTAATTCCTGCTTTTGCTGTCTTAGATTTTTCAGGAAGTTCAGGTAAGCCAAGTATTAGCTGTGTAGGTCCTCAGTGGATGGTACACAGGCAAATAGAGCCAGGTGGTTACCCAGGGAATAGGTTTTTAACATCAGGTTTTTAACATCATTGTCAAGAACTCAATTGAAATATAATCTGTATGCCAGATATAACAAAATTCTGCTCATCTAACAATGTCTTAAGTAATTCACAACACTGAGTATTTAATGGTGTGATTAATGTAGATGTACTCCAAAAATTGCAGCTTTTTTATCGACTAATGGGTAATTTAAGAACAGAGAAGGAGTTGCAGAAAGGGGGGAGCCAAATAAAGAGTGGGAGAAGGAGTAATCACTGCCTAAAATTTTGTAGACAGAAAACTTAGCTGCTGATGAGAGCAAGACAAGGGAAGTTACATTACACAGATGACTGGATAGCAAGCTAACTGATCACTTGTTCATTTGCACTCTTTCACCCCGGGGTCGGAAGTGTGACATGAGGCGTTTGTTCATTTTTCCACTGCTGATGTCAGTTATTTTTTTAATCAGCACCACCGGTCTGTGAGTCGTGCAGATGTGGCTCAGACAAGTGTGTAAAATGTGTGATATTACAGTCGGTGTGGTGGTAAGAAGAGCAGCAGCAGCAGCGCAATGCACTGTTCAAGTTTGAATTATCAGCTGCTTTCTAAATTCTTGAGAGAATTTAAGAATTGCTTGCTGTTTTCAAAATGAAGCATTGACCCTGACGAGGAATAAAGAAAAGAGGGCGCACATTTATTCGGCTCTGTTTATTTGATAGTTGTCATTTTCAAGTTTTCTGTTTTGGGTTTTAAGGGCTATTTGAATTTGAATGAATTTGCATGTTTGAATGTGTTTTCAGTTGTTGTAGATATGCAACTGAGAGCCTAGGGCTGAATTCCAACCTTTGGTTACTCAGGATAAAATAATTTGTTGAAATTCAGGGAAAAGCAAAATTTGCTAAACAGAGCTGGAGCAAAATTACTCTCAAGTTTTCATGTTGATATAGCTTTCAAGCTTCAGGAATATACTTTCAAGAAAAACAATTGTTTAATTCTATATTATCGCAAGTTATTTTGGTTTTTTTTTGTTAAGCATGCACACACATGCACACACAAAAATAAATTAGTCTCATCATCATTTATCTAATTGATCCAGATCAAATCAGATATTTCCCAGTTTGGGATCATTAAAGTATATGTACTGTATATTAAAAGAAAATGGATGGAATAAAAGTAATAATAATACGTAATAATAATAATAATAATAATAATAATAATAATAATAATAATAATAATAATAATAATAATAATAATAATAATGGAATAATCAAAGGGAAGTGAAAAGGTTTCAGTTAAAGCAGACCTATGGTATTGATATTTAAAGAAATTTAAAAACCAAGAGCGAATTTTAATAGTTTCATAAATTCGAGCACATTATTGGATTTGTGAAACCTATACCAGTAATTTAAAAAATCCAGTATAACCAACCTTCAAGTTTGCCCTTGATTTCTAACTACATTAAATCTTGACTTCATGAGATTGCTGAATGCACTACACATCTGTTAATCTAGCGATTAAGGAAAATTCAATTCGATAAAAAAGGTGACAGTTTAGCACCACTTTATACTCTCTTCCAGTGGCCTGACTTAAGGCGAGAAACAAAGGAACATTCCAAGATATCATCATATGTCAAAAACAATCACACATATAGCAGTGTCTGAGCAGCATTGCTCTTGATATCTGACAATGTGCTGAAAGCAATGTGCTGAAAGCATTGACACACCACTATTTTATATGACTCTGTCAAACTTGAACTACAGGAGAGGAAAAATGTCTGATTTACTTTTTCACTGGCTTTGCTTTATTTAGATGTATTGAAAACGGAAAGGTGTGGAAGGCCAAGGAAGGAGTCATAACATTTTGGAGACGGATGCATATGGATATTATGAAGGTCAAACTATTATTGAAATTTTGCTTGCAATGACACAGTGAGTAAACTGAGCCACCATAGAGGAGGACTGCACTGCTCTATTCGTATTACATTTTTAATAATGAATCCACTTTGAATGCATCCAGCATCTGACTTCCATATTTATAGACCAAACACTGACCAATGCCTATGTCCAAATATGGTTGTGTTTAGTGACTGACACTTGTATCGATAATGATGGATAATGATAATGTTATCTGTTCTGCTAGCCCATTACCGCGGTGGTCAGTGTGAAGTAGCTTCTCCATGCAGGCCCTCAGGCCACTCTACCCTCCACAGGCTTTGCTTTATAGTCACAAGAGCCCTCCTTATCCCCTTATCAGTAAGTCGAGATGCACACTCTTGCTCTGTCTCGGCAAAGGTAAAAGCTTTAGAAATTTGGATGTCCTACTATCTTAACAGTGGTGGATATTTTGATAACGAGGATGACGCGTAAGTGTAATTGTAGAAAAGGACTGCCCCTCTCGCTCTTTTTTCTTCACCAGTGAGTCTTCTGAAGTGTTCGGTATAGTCCCTCCCCCCCTTCTCTAATGCACAGCTCAATGCAAAGAGACCTCACTCTGAAGGCTTTTTAGGGCCTCATTCATTTTTATGAGTGTTTTTCTTGTCAGGTCCAATTCTTGTCTCTGCAACTTCGGCTCTGTAACTATCAAAAAGACTTTATTTTCCATTTTGAATAAGAATCAATGAACCTCCAGGTGAAGCCTCAAAGGCATCTTGGAGAATATTTCTTTGGTGGGTTCTGCCTGATGTTTACTTGGCATGGGCCTGTGCCTGGAGGCAGCAGCCCTTATTCCCTCTCTGACACCAGTGTTGTCTTGCGCTACAAGAGGAGCCCTCTGTGGCCATAATTAATTTCCGCCAGAGCCATAATATTCCTCTGGCGTCTGGCAATGACACTGAGGTCCACGGTCTCTGACCCCGATCTTGAATAGGCATCTATTCTAGACTTTCCTCTTGCCCGACCAACAATTTGCATGAGCCTCCAAAGTTGTTTTGGCTATCTACCCACATATGATGAGTGAGAATGTCTTTCAGCTCAATGATCAAAATTCACCTTGTGGTTCTCCATGTATGTTTAGTCACCACAGTGTTTGACGGTAACGCATTAAATCAGTTTTATAAAGAAAATGAAAGGAAAGGCTTCTTAATAATTGTTTAGAATACTCCTCCAATCCTGTCAAAGAACTTTAGACTGAGCACAATAATGTTTTTTTTTCCACTTACTGAAAACTACCAAGGTCTCTTTTTGAATCAAACTTAATGAAATTATCTTAATAAACCAAATTATTCACTGCACTTAACCGTCACATCAACTGGTTATGTAATACCAACTTATATCGAAGTTTGATACAGCACCCACATGCTTCATGCATTTCCCCTTTAATCAACACTTGTGTGGTGATGCGTGTCGTGGTGAGATTCTTTTATGCTCCATTTGTGAATGACCTTTACGTGCGAACCATACCAAGAATGTGAGAATGTTAACCATTGCTTATTTGAGTCTCCTGTGTTTCTTTAGACAGCAGACAATGTGTCATGGTATTCAAACAGTATCTGAAGTGGGAGGGAGGAGTGCGAAATTTAAAAAAAAAAAAAAAACAACAACTAAGAAATAGCTCACTAAATTAGAGGCTACCATTCTTCCTACCTGGCATGGTTTGATCAGACTCCACGCAGAGTCAACTATTGATTGCCAACAATCCCACATTAATGCTACAATTTTCTCTGCTGCTGAATATGTATCAGCTGCCCATGACTGGGGAATGCATTTGAAGATATGTGGCTTGTGCCAGTCATCCACTTGTGAGGCGATTGGGGATATTTTGGCTTCCCATTCAAAGAGCCTTTTGATCATCCCCATTAACCATATTTTCAAAACAGTGGAATTTTGTGAGGCTACGGGAGAACTGGAACATTTTGTGGTCACGATTGCTCCGCGCATCAGAAAAGCAGTAATAATCATAATTAGACTCTAAATTGAAACATATAATAGTTAATAGTGAGGTAGGAAAATTCCATGTATGCAATGTTTTTCTAAGACCGTAGGAACAGATTCCTTGACAGTGCTGGGGAAGGTAAAGTAAGGTGTTTGCACAGGCTTACAGACATCTTGTCTGTAGCTTCATACACATCCAACAGGCCACTATTGGAGACAGTCTGGCTGCCCCGAAATCAACAAACATTGTCACAGCAAACAAATCTGTTCCCAATTTTAATGTGATCAAATAAATTACGGAAACATTTTCCACCAGCTATACTCTTTAACTGAGACATTCAGGGAGCCGGTGCCAGGAAGAGACATGTGAAGCCAAGATATTTCTCCTTCAGGAAAAGCTCAATGAACTCATCCTTTCTATCTCTGTGACAACGAGGGACTGAGAAGTTTAGCCGTCTGAAGCTCCCCGAACAACATTTTGCTACAGTTAAAGCAGAGGCAACATGATTATTTGTGCACACACACACCCCCCTTTTACGATAAATGTGCTCTGCTGCAGGGGTTGAGAGTAAAAGCATGACAAGCTTGTGAAATTCATGATGTGCTTTGGATTCTTTCCCCTTATCACCGTGTGGGTCTTTCTTTCCGGCCGGGGTTTGAGGCGAAATGCCCGTCCTTCTCCTCTTAATCACGCCCTCCGCAAAGACATCCTGGCAGACCTCGCATCCCCGGAAAACTACCTGTTGATAAAGTAAATGTTGCGCATCATGGCATGGATTAGGACCAGATTTGAATTCTGGGTTTGGGCCAAGAATAATTCCTATTTGGAGAAGAATGGGCACATTCAGAACGTGTTGTTTTGTCTGCATTTGCATAAAAATGCACTGATAATCAATGTTACTAACAATTTATGAAAGTCAAAATCATATGTTGAAAGAGTTTTTTTCCTCAGAGCTGGGTTGGCAGTTGGGCCACATCTAGTCCAAACAGTGGTGATGCACTCCCTTGTCCTCGGCGTTGCCTCCCACAGTGCCCCTCAAAGAGCAAGGGTTCATGGGAATGACCAATGGGAAGTATTGCTCAGCTACTTCCCACAGCCGAGACACTGAATAATCAGCAGTAATCCTTTAACCCCTTCCCCCCGTATGAGTTTTAAAGAGCATGCACATGCACAAACTTTCTTCAACACAATGGAATTTTTGGGTTCTAACACGTGCGAACGTACACAGGGACGTATTCCACAGTCGAGCTCCTCACAGTTGCGCAGCGATAGGAATGCAGAATTGATGGTGTTTCCACTACAGTGTCCTAGATTGCCTCTGAACATTCATCACCAGACCCTCCATGGCAAGATGTGGCCACTGGGCTTCACTCAAACCTCATCCCATAGCACCAGCGGGGCACGGATAAAACAAACAACATGCTGCTGCCTGCACAGCAAGCCTGGGAGTGTGCATACTGACTCAATATCTACCTTTACCTCTCCACTTAATATTACTTCTTTCTCATTCACTTTTCATTTACACCCCTTCCACCCCTCCCATTTCCTCTCGATCAGCATTCGCCATGTTGGTGGACCTCCTTCTCCTCCTCCTCCCCTACTTGCTTTTCTTTATCTGCAATGTTCTGTTGTGTGATGAAGTGCAGGGGAAGGAGTTAGTAGCCAAGAAGGTGGACATGGGTGGGAGGATAAGGGGGTTGTGAGTGTTCAGTCCTCAGAGGAGCAAAGCCAAAACCAAGACTGCTTTTCTGAGGAAGTGGGTCCAAGATGAATCTCAATTCCAGCACAGTCATCACAAATTTTGTCTCGCAAGCTGTGCTACACGGTCTTTCTCACATCTTCATCGGAAAGACAAAATCAAACCTATCCTTTCATTCAAATGTCTCGATATTCATTAAGAAAACTTCCCACTGTTTTCTGCCTTGCTTTATGTGTTACCTGGCTACTTGTTGAAGTTAAAAATGAGGTGTTATATCTGAAGAGAAAAGAATTCTTATTGAAAAGAAGGAGCTGCTTTCCAAGGCTGAAGTCTCCCAACACTTTCAACATCATCTCTTTGGCTTTTATGAATAAACGTGATTTTAAAAAACAAATGTCTCTCTCTCTCTCTTTTTTAAAAAATTGAAATCAAAAATCTCTCTCTCGCCAAATTAGTTTCATTGCTGACATTCAGTACTTTTGAGATACACTATGACAATGTTCAACTTCCTCCAGAAAGAGTCAGTTCTTTCTAAGTGTCCATACTCGGCTTCATAATGGTATTTAATTTTTTTTATTTTTGACAAATGTTTAAGTCTCATTCTAATTGGAGGAAGAATAAATGGGCACCCAACCAGTCAAGGCGGATGGCCACCCAAAAGTGTCTGGGTCCTGGCGGGAGTTTCTTCCTCAACGAGGGAGTATTTCCCCGCCACTGACACTTATGCTTGCTCTGGAGGGTTCAGTTGGGTTTTTCTGTCTGTTAAAGCTCCTTGAAATGTCTGTTGCCATGATTAAGTTTATATAAATAAAACTTGATTGATGGATGTCCAGTCATTTCGGTATAGCCTTCTTCCAGGTGACAGATGCAGCATACAGTATGTTAGCAGCCCACTGTAGCACATCACTTATAGAAGGACCCATTATGACCCCTTAGCTCGACTGAGCCAACTTTGTTGAGCCTGTTTAAAATTCATTTGATGAAAAAAAGATTATATCCAGATTTTTTTTCTATGGTTTGTTTGTTTGAGTCAGAGATCTCTGCTTTAATGGCCAGGTATGTTTGCCATTGGTTTGACTTAAATAAATATCACATAATGGCAAATATCCCTGTGTTAACGTACTTCTTCTTTTCCAAACATTTAAGAAAAACACTGTATTTTTTCAAACAACCACAGGGTATGCATCAGCCTCCAATAAAAATAAGAGAATGAGAGCATGACAGAGAGAGAGTTGTTCTATAGCAAGTCTGTTATTGCGTTTGCCTGGTTGAGCATGGAGGCGTTAATGTCTCACTAATCACATTAACAAACAACACTCACCCAGCCATGGGGATGGAACAACATGCATTCTCTCCATGGTGCAGGAATCATCCGCTTTTCGCACAGACAGAAGCATTATAGCGTCAGCAGTTAAAAAAACAAAGGTTCCTTGATGGGATCAAGGGGAGCTATCAAGAAGTACTGGTCTCACAGTTAGCTGAAAAGATGTATCGTGTGTTGAGTGCTGGAGGACATTGGAAATGAACAGACAATACAAGGATATACATGAAAGAGCAGGAGACAGCCTTTGCTGACAGTTAGTAAAGACCTGACTTGAAATGAGATTGGATCAGTTTTGAGAACTGAGAGGCTCAATGTGTAGAGGGGCTTAGTGGTGGATGGCTCTAAGAGCTGTGGCTGCTATAGCCAAGGGAAAGAGGAGTTGATGTATTCAGAAATTATGCATTTCTTTTTGAGGACAATATGCAGGCAGAAGGGGGATGCAGAGGTAACATGTTGGTGTCTACAGTACATTCAGTATGCTGTCATTAACTCATGAAATGCAGCAGAGCTGAGACTTGATTCCAAAAACCTCTTGGAGACATTGTGTCTCATAGCTTAAGTCACCTCTTCCCTGCACAGTCCACAATTAAAAGACGAAGAATTGATTGTCAGCAAGTAACAAACAATTCCTAAAATCACAATCCTGACTCGAACCCATGCTGACATGCTGGTAAATCTCTAAATTATGCACAAGAGACGGAATCTCAATAGCATCAGTGTCCACCATGGGAAGCCTAACTGTCACTTCTGTCACTGGGCTCACACATTCGTTGCCGGCATCTGTGCCATCTCAGAAGCGGGCCCTGTCGCTTCTGCCTGCCCACCTCCTAATGTTATTTGGCAGAACAAAAGCTTCAGCGCTCATGCCAACAATCCTGCCAAAGGAAGTTCTTGGGCATATATAAGTTGAGTTGTGGTGGAGGTAATATTACTCTCAACAGTGGCTTCCTGCGTGTCAGGCTATGGACGTGGAGAAGACGATGTTTGTCATGTTTCTTTTGTTTGCAGTGCATCCTCCATCGTATATGCTCGCTCCTCCGGTTGCCTGTCTGTCCTGCTCCTTCTCGGCTTTTTTATTCCGCTTTCTGTCTACGGATCTTCACCCACCCCTCACATTCTCACATTCTTTGTTTGACATCTCGTTTGAGTTGTTATTTCTCTCTATCCTTCTATGTCTCTCTCTTCCCCTTCCTCTCTCTCTCTCTCTCTCTCTCCCCATCTCTGTTTGTGCGTCTTTGATGCCCTCATAGTTGGTTGAATGACTGAAGCCATAAGGCTCTTCCGCCCACACTTGTACGCTGAGCTGAGTTGTCCTGCGCTGCGCTGCTAATTCTCCTCAGCCCATCTGAAAGGGAAGGCAGAGTGTGACTCAGATGCTAAGGTGGGTGGTATGGGCCCAGGTGGGTGGTTAAATAGGCTAACTGTAGCTTCTCCAACACACTCACTTTCACACGGTAGATATTCTGATAAGTAGCTAAAACAGGGCAAATTGGAGACGTGAACAGCTTTCAAATGTGATTTACAGTTCAAAGAATTTACTGTTATATCTCTAGGTTGTTTTGGAGAAGCACCAAAGCTCTTGATTTGATTTGCCGGTATGACTGTTGCTCAGCTTCCTCAGCCTCAGAGTCAAAACGACATTAGCAGATCAGAATTATCATAATTATCCAATCCACGCTAGCTCTCCGGGTTATTTCCGTATTTGCAGCATCACAAGTGTTATGGAATGGATGGGTACTAATTGAATTATTGATTTTATTAGATGTTTGGAATCAGTGGAGATGCTATAAAACCGCTTTGCAACCTTTTGCAACCTTTATTAAAAATGAAAACAAAAACAAAACAGGCAGCAATATCATCGGAGGCATCATCTGATATACTTTTCTGATTGTGTTTTTGCTTAGGATGAGATTTAGACATGACTTTTTTTGCAACAGATGAAAGTTAAACGTGCTCTTCCGTTGAGGTATATCAAATTGAAATCATTTATTTGATAACCTTGTGCTGTAGGCCCGTAAGTCAAACTGATATACAAAACATTTCTTTCCTCTCAGCAGAGACGTTTTAAATGTTGCCCTAAGTTATAGATTTAGATTTTAGCTTCTACCATGGGTAATTCTCTCTGACAGGCTAAAGTGACTAAGTAACATTGCGTGCACTAGGGAAAAGCTGCAACTTGCTTATCTTTGAACGTGATTATCTTTATATAATTTGGCTCTCTGTAAATCAGAGAATGAGTCACTATCTGAGGGCTACATAATGTCTCCTAACAACACAAAGCCTCAGATGGAATTACAGCGTTCTGCAATATGAAGCTCCGACACAGAGATAATTCTTTGTGACTGATGTTAATTTCAAATGGAGATACACTGTACACGTTTTCCACTTGGTAGATCAAGAAATGAGAGGCAATGAGAAAACATTCTGAATCTAACATGTATGGCTTTTAGTTGTGGAATAAACAGCTTCCTAAAATGTGCCTTTAACATACAACATATACGTACAGTAATTCATTGGTACAGTTATTATAATAATTAACTGGACTAAATTCCAGCCCCTTTATATGACCAAATAAGTGAATGTAATCCACATCACACAGGAGACACTCCTTGTTAAAGAAGTCATGCTGTAGTCTCCTTTTAACGCAATACATCCACAATAAAATATCAATAAAATTCACTTTTCTATTCCTGTGGAAAATCTATATTCATTAACACATCTTGACCGTAAAACCTCAAACCCGTGCTTTATTGCAAAATAGTCAAAGTGGTTAATCGAAACAAGCATCTCGAGAGACGAAGCAGGTGAACAAAAAAACACATCAAACAGCCCAGCATTGCTGCAAGCTGTTTTTATTTTGGTTTTTTTCTTTTGGAGGGTTTTGTCTTTTTTTTTTGGTCAATATGGTCATCTTTTTACACTTCAGCACCTAGTCTGACGAAGACATCACTAATCCCGTCAATCTGACACCCGCAACCATCTGCTGGGAGCCCGTGGTGGAGCCATGATGGCTGTGCATTTGAGTGGTAATTGAGCCTGAAATGTGCTTAATAACGATTGTCCTGCCTAATATGCCACATCAGGAGCTCAGAGCACCGTGACAACCCTGAGCAGCCGAGGCAGGCAGGCAGATCGAGGAGATGGGCAGAAATCACGCTTCTCCTCCTCATTAACCTCCAATAACTGGGAACAGCCCACAGTAAATGCATCATTGGGAATCAGATGGGAGAAAGATACTGTAGGAATGCTCTGAGGGGCTGTGATATGAATCAATCCTGCTATGTTCTGGGAAGCGTTTTTTTTTCTTCTTCTCCTTCTTCTTCCTCTTCCATATTGACCCTCGAAACA